>NC_133481.1:4137804-4141529 GCF_025370935.1 Choristoneura fumiferana
CATATTTCTTGTTTTTAGATAAAATTTACATTTCCATTACCAAAAGCGACCTCTATAATTCCCACGTGAAACTAACTAAATAGCCTCTCAGGTTAATCTGCCGCTAAACCCAGTTCGGCATTAGTTCACTAATTTTCCATGACGCCTACCATTAATTCCTTTAATTGACCATAGATGGCGTTTCTTTACATTAATTATTATACCCGAACAACACAATTCTAATCTCCAATTAAATTTAACATTTACTCATTAAATTGACTGCTAAATTATCCCTGCTTTAATTACGTCGACATTCTAATCTCAATTACTCTTATTTAACTGTCTTTGTCGACATGTTTTTGTTTCGAGTTTCCATCAAACCTTCATAGATGGCCCCACTAACAATTTTCTACTAATTTATTCCCAGTGACGGTCGTGTGACACATCCGAACCGTTACAACAGGGTTCCCACTGGATCACAGATTCTCAGAAGAACTTAATCGAAATAAGCGGGTAAAGTGGAGGACATGGGGGGAGGCCTTTGCCCAGCAGTGGGACACCTCTACAGGCTTCTAAATAATAATAATAATAATAAGCGCTACTACTACTACTGCTGCTACTACTGCTACTACTTTGCGGCGGCGTACTATCGACAGGAAAGTCCAGCAAGGCTACTACGAAACTCGAAACTCGAAGTTCGTGTCGTGCGGTCCCTCTCGCTCTCGTATTAAATAGTGTAAGTGTCAGAGGGACCGCACGACACCAACTTCGAGTTTCGAGTTTCGTAGTAGCCCTGCAGGCGGCGGAGCGGCGATTCTCGTGCGGGATGGTAGGTATTAGTTATATTGAAAGGACAGAGATATCAGCGAGCTGTCCATAGAATCCGTAGTCGAATGCTGTGGCATAGAAATCCCACAGTTTAATCTCGCTGTGATAAATATTTACAGAGCCGAACGCGACATGAATAGTTTTTTTTATATATTGGAGAAAATATTATTTAAAATTAATTTAAAGAACAAAACCGACCAAGAGCGTGTCGGACACGCCCAAAATAGGGTTCCGTAGCCATTACGAAAAAAATAAGTAATTTTTCTAAGAATTTCGTATTTTATACGTAATCTTCCAAGTTTAGGTATATTTTATACCTTAGGCTGCTATTTACTCATAAACTACTAAAAATTCTCAAGCAAACAACCATATACCACTTCTTAGAAAAATGTGAGATATTTGACAAAAACCAATACGGGTTCAGACAGCAGCATTCAACTGTGCTTGCTGTATATAATTTTACAGTGGAGCGTCGATTATCCGAATGTCGCTCAACTGAACGACCGCTTATCCGAACTACTACGCCCGCTCGACCCGCGCGTGCCTCTCCCACCTCCCGCGCTACAATGCTCGCGCACTTCCAAGTAACCGCTAGTCTATAAACTAAATATGGTTTTCATTTACCTGTACGTATATATGGATGGCTGAATCAAATACACAATATACATATAGGTAGTTCGATTATCCGAAAATACCGGTTTTCCGAACACCCACGTCCCCCAATTAGTTCGGATAATCGACGCTCTACTATATACAGGAAATTCTAACGTCTATTGGGAGGGTGCGAAGTACTAGGTGGGAGTAATGAAATCTATCGCAGCGCTCATAGTGGCCAAAAGAAGAAATAATCCTGGCTCTGTCATCTGTCATACTCATATAAATCTGTCATTAACAAAGCAATTTGTATAGACTTCAACTACCTAATTTTAGTAATAGATGTTTATGTTATGATGCGAGCTTGAATTATTGAACACTGTCCCGGTTTTGTTCTTAATTCCTCTACATCTCGGACATGTCCAGCAACAAATTTCCTTATGAAACGGTTTGTGGTTGAAATTTTATATTGNTGCTTGCTTGCATGCTTGAATGCATGTTTGCTTGCATGCTCGAATGCATGCTTACTACTAGCACTATTTCTTGCAAAATTACATGCTTTGTGCATGCTTGAATGCAGCTTTGAATGCATGCTTGCTTGCATGCTCGAATTCATGCTTGCTTGCACTATTCCTTGCATAATTACATGCTTCCTTACATGCTTGCTTGCATGCTGACTTGCATGCTTACTTGCACGCTTGCTTGCATGCTTGCTGCATGCTTTAATGCATGTTTGCTTGCATGCTCGAATGCATGATTGCTTGCACTATTCCTTGCATAATTACATGCGTCCTTACATGCTTGCTTGCATGCTGACTTGCATGCTTACTTACACGCTTGCTTGCATGCTTGTTGCATGCTTGAATGCATGTTTGCTTGCATGCTCGAATGCATGCTTGCTTGCACTATTCCTTACATACTTGCATGCTTGCTTGCATGCTAGAATGCAGCTTTGAATGCATGCTTGCTTGCATGCTCGAATGCATGCTTGCTTGCACTATTCCTTGCATAATTACATGCTTCCTTACATGCTCACTTGCATGCTTGCTTGCATGCTAGAATGCAGCTTTGATTGCATGTTTGCTTGCATGCTCGAATGCATGATTGCTTGCACTATTCCTTGCATAATTACATGCTTGCTTGCATGCTTGCTTGCATGCTTGCTTACATGCTCACATGCATGCTTGCTGGCTTGCTTGCTGATTGCTTGCTTCTTTGAAATGTTAATGGTTAACGCGAGCGAAGCCGCGGGTAAAAGCTAGTACATAATATGTTGGATGTTTAATATGTATTTAAGTATGTTTTTATCAACAATATATTTATCTACATAAGCATGTTCATCCGTTGCCTAGTATCCAATAGCACAAGCTTTGCTTAGTTTGGGACTAGGTCAATTAGAGTCAAGTGTCCCATGATATTTATTATTATTATTTAATATTATTAAAGAAGCCGTGGTGGCCTAGTGGTCTGACCTATCGCCTCTCAAACAGAGGGTCGTGGGTTCGAACCCCGGCTCGTACCTCTGAGTTTTTCGAAATTCATGTGCGGAGTCACATTTGAAATTTACCACGAGCTTTGCGGTGAAGGAAAACATCGTGAGGAAACCTGCACAAACCTGCGAAGCGATTCAATAATGCGTGCGAAGTTCCCAATCCGAACTGGGCCCGCGTGGAACTATGGCCCAAGCCCTCTTGTTCTGAGGAGGCCTGTGCCCAGCAGTGGGATGTATAGGCTGGGATTAATATTATTAAAAGGAATCAAATTATTCCATTTCCAACTTTATATGATTTCATAGGTAGTCGTGCAAGAGTCTTCGGCTTTCTGGTCTGTGTGTCCGTACGTACCACTGTCCCAGTAAACACACAGATTGTTTGAAAAACTTACTCACTCGGAGTTGTTACTTAATGCGCTTTGCCGCAGCTCCGAGTGAAGAAGTGAGATTCCAGCTGGAAGATTCAGTCTTTGGCTTTCGTATTTTTACCCAACTGCGCCAAGAAGTGTTTTGTTTTTCGAGCGTATGTATGTACCTTTTATTTGTAGTGTTTGTTGTTATAGCACCCACAGTAATAAACAATCTGTGAAAATTTGAAAAGTAAGATTGGTTTTTTGGAATCTTTTTGTATTTTTTATTTCAATTCCAAATTTTTACTTTTACGGTCATCCCGTAAAACCGAAATTGAAAATACCAAACTGAAATATAGATGCACAGAAAAAACAGAAAAATAAGACCATCACTGGGAATCGAACCCAGGTCCTCGTAATCCGTACGCGTGCTATACCGCTACACCACTGATGGAATTTGAAAAGTGTCTAACTATATAGCG